>NC_069506.1:58413537-58423537 GCF_027579735.1 Bombina bombina
TCTTATCACATGATTTTTTATTTGCTTTTCACAACAGGAGACTGCTCGTTCATGTGGGTCATATAGATTACATTGTGCTGACGCCCAAGGAGTTATTTAAGATTTAGTACAACACAATACAAGTTAATAGATAATAAATACAAAGTCATCTGATCAGGGGGCTGTCAGAAGATGCTTAGATACAAGGTAATCACAGAGTTAAAAAATGGGTAATAAAGGGTTTATGTATCTTTTAAAACAATAAAAATGATATTGTAGACTGTCCCTTTAATGACCTATTAAACAATGTAATGACAAATTAAATTTCCAAGTTTAATGACCCTTGACATTTCTATCATTTTTTCTTATGTATATATTTCTAACAATAAAACTTAATATTGTTAGCAATATTTTCTGTGCATAAAATGATGTTACAACTTTCATAAAAGTAATCTGTTAACAATAGGTTTTTGTTTGATTAATTGGAATAATAACCAATAGCTCACATTCTCTTATTTCTTTATATAAACAGCAAAGTTTAAAATCTTTTAAGACAAAGAATGTTTAAGTTGTCTACAGCTGAGGTTTTTGTCTTGTTTCTCATAAGTATTCTAACCCTGTGAAGCATTTAAACCGCATCAGCCCATAGCTGAGATCAATAAGATTTACTTTTGATGGTTTTAGTAAAAAAAAGGATTATGGGAGTCTTTATCTTTAGTAACACATTCCAGAACTGCTCACCTGTGGATTCCTCTCAAGTGTTACCTTGTTTATATACAAAACATAGTTTAAAAGGAATATTTTTAGTCCGTATAGATGGAAAGCGGCATAGTAAACACTGAAATGTTTCTTTTGAGACTTACGTTTAACTCATAATATTAGCATTTCTTGTTACCATCTCTTGTGTTAAAACATAAGCAATGCAATCTTATATATATAACTGACAATGAGCAGAGAAGAATATAAATATATAAATGTGAATGAAATAGTGTGAGTCTATGTATTTATATATATACACACACACACACACATATATATATATATATATATATATATATATATATATATATATATATATATATATATATATATATATATATATATATACTGTGTATATATATATATATATATATATATAATGTAATCCACTAGCCTTTGGCAAGTAAGAATTAGTTTTTTTAATATTAAAAAATGTATTTCCTATTCCGGTGTCGTGCTGCACATAATCCCATATAAAACTTAAAGGGACCGTCTACTTCAAAATTTAGATAAATAACTCCTTTACTACCCATTCCCCAGCTTTGCTGCACAACCAACATTGTGATATGAATATACTTTATAACCTTTAAACCTCTAAATGTCTACCTGTCTGTAAGCCACTGCACGCCACTTCTTATCTCAGTGCATTTTTTTTAGCTTTGAACAGCAAGACACTGCTAGTTCATATGTACCATATAAATAACATTGTGCTCAACCCCGTGGAGTTATGCAGACGTCGGCACTAATTGGCTAAAATGCAAGTTTGTAAATAGCACTGTAATAAGGGGCAGAATGTAGAAGCTTAGAAACAAGGTAATCACAGAGGTAAAAATATAATAATATAACCGTGTTGGTTATGCAAAACTGGGGAATGGTTAATAAAGGTTAATAAAGGGATTATCTATCTTTTTAAACAATAACAATTGGAGTAGGCTTTGATGTATTCTACACATAAATGATTGTCAGAAAGTATTTGCTTAGTTCTCTTTCAGCATCTTTGCGTCTATGCTTGATTCATTTTACTGTAAATGGACATTTTGCTAACATTTTCAGTATTTCCAACTTCTATTTCAATCGACTGTTTCCATGGTCACAGATTGAATAGTAATTTCCCAAAATCTAACACTTCTATAATATAGATAGCTAGATAGATATAGAGATAGCTAGATAGATAGAGAGATGTACATTTAGAAACACAGTTAAACTACATACATTTTAAAATGTAGACACAAAACATGTAAAACAATTATTACAGGGACAGTCAACAACACAATTGTTATTGTTTAAAAAGATAAATAACACCTTTACTAGTCATTCCCCAGCTGTGCAGAACCAGCACTGTTATATTAATATACTTTATAACATATAATACACTACATTTCTGCTTGTTTCTAAGCCACTACAGACAGCCTCTTATCACATGATTTTTTATTAGCTTTTCACAACAAGAGACTGCTAATCCATGTATGCCATATAGATAATATTGTGCTCTCTCTCGTGGAGTTGTGGATGACACTGCACTAATTGGCTAAAATGCAAGTCAATAGATAATAAATAAAAAGTCATGTGATCAGGGGGCTGTCAAAAGAGGCTTAAATACAAGGTAATCACAGAGGTAAAAAGTATATTAATATAACCATGTGCAAAACTGGGGAATGGGTGATAAAGGGATTATCTATCTTTTTAAACAATAAAACTTTTGGAGTAGACTGTTCCTTTAAATAATTGACTGCAGAAAATGCCATATAAATTATATTTTTAACAGATTTATACTTTTGATGTGTTGACATTGTTCAGGGCATTATAAAACATAGAGTAAGTAAAAAAGCTTTAATCCAAGGGCACATGGTAACATTTTGCTTCTAATACAGGATTCATAAAAACATATATTAAAAGGTATTTTTAAAAAAATGGCCTTAAAAATATTTTTTTTATATTTAGCGTTAGTTTGTTAGCAACTTATAAACAAAAGCTTTACAAACAAATAATATTATTGTGTTCTGTAACAACTATAACAATTAGCCAAGGTTTGATTTTGATATTAGACAAAAAGATTTTACTGATTCATTAAATTGATCATTTTTTGTGAGAACATATTGTGGTTATAGACAATTAAGGCATTAAAAAATAAAGTAAAAATAATTTAAAATGTATCAGATATTACTTGTCTCAAAATGTGATATAGATTAATGAAATAAAGTATGTATATGTGTATTTAAAGGGAGAGAAATATCAAAATTAAAATATGCATAGATGTATTGCAATTTTAAATAGAAGCATGTTTGCAATATACTTCCATTAGCAAAAATATTTCTAGTAAAAATGATTGCAGGTAGAAAAAACCCTTTATCCAAAATTCTTGGGACCAGAAAAGGTTTGGATTTCAGAATATTTGCATCTTTAAAATGTCATTTATGCAATATTTACATGTCATAATACAGCTTATACATGTAACTAACAGTGATTTTATATCATGTTTAATACTTTTGTGACTTAGAGGCAAGGAAAATAGTAATTTGTGAAAATGTATTTTTTTTCCCCCAAAAAAATATTAATTAAAAAGTTTGGATTTTGGAATAAATTTGGATTTTGGAATTCTGGATTTGGGAATATGTACCTGTACCAATTTGTAGCGGCATACGCACATATGCTGTAAGTGCTGTATTCAAACACCACACCTTCTCAGACAGTTAGCAAAAGCATGTACAGTATAACATAAATTATGTCTTCATAGGCACAATACACAGTGCACTGCCGCCAACTCTCTGAGCAAGAATACTGATGCACAGGGCCTAACAGCATATGTGCATATGCTACTGGAAAACAATACGATTTTTTACTAGAAGCATTTTTGCTAATGTTAGTATAATACAAAAATGCTTCTATTTAAAATGGAAATACACGCAGGCGCATTTTATTTTGACCTTTCTATCCTTTAATTGTGTATGAAGATTTTATAAAGTAGAAGCAGTACCAGGGTTTACAAAGGGTCCATATGATCTGCAAATTATAACAGTAAATCTGTTCTTGTAATGAGCCATCTGGTTCACAGGAGCAAGTCACAAGCAGTAGATGGGAAATTATTATGGTTGTTAACTGTCTTTTTACAAATATCAGCTATAATGGAACATAGCAGTCAGTATCCCTTCTTTCACTTGGTGGATAGTAGCAGGGAGGCTCATATAACATTCTTTAAAAAAAAAAAAAAAGGACATTGATTTTATAATTATTTCACCTGCCAGAAAATATTATTTATTTATATGACCTCTCCTTGTCCAAATTAACCAAACTAGAAGTGATACCTGTATTTGTTCACTGTCAACAACAAATAAAGCTTGTTGAAGTTATGGATTTGATGTTGTTATATAAAGAGTATGGGACTTTGATCAACCACAAAAAATATAATCAAGGTGGCTGGATTTCATGAGTTGTCTAACAAAATCAGCTTGGACTATGTAAGCAGAATGTAGTAGGTAACTAGTAGGCAACTTTGCAAATTACTTAAAGGGATATAAAACCCAATTTCTTTCATCCATGATTCAGACAGAGCATATATTTGTAAACAACTTTCCAATTTACTTTTATGATCAATTTTGCTTCATTCTTTTTATATTCTTTCTTAAAAAAGCAGCAATGCATGAATGGGAACTAGCTGAATGCATCAGTAAGCCAATCACAAGAGGCATACATGCCCAGACACCAATCAGCAGATAGTTCCCAGCTTCTAAGCCTAACTAGGTATGCAACAAAGGATATCAAGAGTACAAAGCAAAAAAGATTAAAGAAGTGTTAGTAGTTATGCCAATATATGTTAATTAACATGTTTTATTTTCTCAAGGAAGATGACATTTTGATTTAGTCATCCAATTTTATTTTTCCTCTGCATGCGCTGCTGAAGATCTTTTATTTGCTGTTATTAGTTTGCAACGACATCCAAACTGGCATGGGACAAGGAGACCTAACTGGAGCTATTTTCCTTGATTTTGCAAAGGCCTTTGACACAGTAGACCACAACATACTACTGCTCTAACTAAAAAACTCAGGTATTGGTGTTCATCCGCTAACCTGGTTTCGGTCGATCGATCACAATATGTCTCAATTTCTAACAGCGACTCCCTCTCCCAGTCACGTGTGGTGTTCCCCAAGGTTCCATTCTCGCCCCCTACTATTCACATTATTTATAAATGATCTGCCAAATGTCTGCAAATCCTCAAATGTACACATGTACGCAGACGACACGGTAATCTTTTACAAGCAAATCTGATCTGCCGCAATTTGAAGCAGTGCTCCAAGACCAGTTCACAGAGGTAGAAAAGTGGATCTCAAAAAACAAACTCTTCCTAAACACTGACAAAACTGTAAAAATCTTCTTTGGAACGGTACCTAAATTACACAAACTACGAAATTCCCATCTACGCATCAAAACATAATCAAATTGCACGCTGACCACAGTCCACTCTTTCAAATACTTGGGTATGTTGTTAGACCCCAATCTATCTTTTGGCCTCCATATAGAAAAACCTGCATCTAAACTCTATCAAAAACTAGGTGCCCTGTACAGAAACAAATCCTGTCTAAGCCCTACAGTAAAGGAAAAGATTGTACAGCAAATGCTGATGCCGATCATGGATTATGGGGATGTAGTATATGCACCTGTTCCGCAAACTCACTTTAATAAACTTAATACATTGTGTAACTCGTTCTGCCGCTTTGTGCTACAATGTAACTACAGGACCCACCATTGTGACAGGCTTAAAGAACTAAACTGGCTATCGTTGGAATCCAGATGCACCCTCCATCTTTCCAGCCTTGTGCTTAAGAGCTTTTCTGGGAAGCTCCCACCCTACCTGAGCAGAATGCTCTCCCCGGCTATTCCGACCTCCTATAACCTCTGATCCAGTACCAGCACATTATTTAGCGTGCCTCCATACAAAAAGAAAGCAACTCGATCCTCCTTTTCCTACAGAGCACCACAGTTATGGAATGTCCTCCCGCACACTTTCAAACCTTCTCCAAGCCTAAAATCCTTTAATAGATCCCTCTCTACATATCTCAAAACAGAATGCACCTGTCATGGTTGATTATGTATTTCCTACCTGTTCTATGTTACATTGTGCATATATTATGTATTAATATTCTTTCTGTATTTTATTGTACCCTATTGTAACAATGCAATGTTTTGTGGACCCAGGACATACTTGAAAACAAAAGAAATCTCAATGTATCCTTCCTGGTAAAATATTTTTATAAATAAATAAATTACACTAATTTCTTCTTTATTAATCAATCATTTATTTTGTGTAAATATAATCATTTTAGACTGCTTGGTATTCTGTATTTTTTATGTTAATAATAATGTTTTAAAATACAAATCGGCAATTAACATTTAACATTTTATATCTAGACAGATTTTTACATATTATGCAATTAATGCAAGTTTTTTTTATTTATTTTTAAACTTTACCATGCATGGCATACCAAGCAATGTGTTACAAGCAGGTATTTCTTGCATATTTTACCAAGTAATTACAAATTAGTATTGGACTGGACAGGCTGCTTGCTAGATTCCTCAGAATTTAAACAGGAGGTTGCTAAATCGTTTATTTGCCCTTTTTGCTGATTTCACAGCTGTTTTGTCTTTTGGCTTCAGTAACAGACATCTGGAGCCTTCACTGTTTAGTAAGCAACAGCAGGAGTAAGAAAATGCAATGAATCAGAACACCACCATGTGTTTATCTTATAGAGTTCCAGGCATCAATCACCAGCGAACCCTCAGTAACTTGAACTGTCACTGGTGCGTAGGATGTTTCTTTTACTGTGTGTGGCCAGGTGCAAAAGTCACAGACTTTTTATATTTATGTTTTCACCCAAATCACTCACTGTCTAGGAAACATTGCATTGAACTTGTATCTCACATTATAGGGACATTAATCACTAAATACATTTTATAAGTACAGTATTGAGGATATCTTCCACCTCCCTCTAGTCATGGATGCAGCCATGTTGAAATCTAGCTTTCACTACAATCCAGTGCTAACCTGTTTGCACATGTGCAGCAACTCTCCTTCAGATACCTGCAGTATAACCTAGGTTTCAAAATGGCAGCACCCATAATTTGACTATTATTAAAGTGTTTAATGTTAAAGGGACATTCTGGTCAAACGGAATTACATCTTTGAATAGAAACATATTTGCTATATACATGTTCTGGCAAAAATGCTTCTAGTAAAAGTTATTACTGTTTTAGTGTTGGTATTTGTCTTTGCACGTGCATGTGAAGCATAGCTAGATATTTTCAGTGCACCAGCATTAAGGTTAGGCACCGACCAAGGCTGTGGCGGACATTTTCCAAAGTACAGACCTTAGTGAAGGACACCAAGGTACATTTCAAATTAAAAACATAAAAAAACACTCTCTTTACTGAGAGGGTAGAGGATTCATGGTGGAATAGCCATCCAACAGAAGTGGTAGAGACAGTGAAGGAGTTGAAACATGCATGGGATACGCATAAGGTTATACTAGATATAAGATAAGGTCAGGAAGTAATGCAAGTATTTAGAAAATTGTGTAGACTAGATGGGCCGAATGGTGTCAGGAGGTGGTGTCAGGACCAGCATTCATCTGTCCTACGTCTGCCTCCCCACCGCGTGGCGGACACTGCAATGGCCAGTCACAGACACCAGTTTCCGTGTACGGACATCTTGCCTATCCCTGACCAGCATTTTGAATACTCCACCTGCTCAGAATGCCAGTGAGGCTTGTATCATGTCTGTCAGGACAATTGTCTGGGAGAGGGAGAGAGAGAGAGAGAGAGGGAGAGAGGGAGAGAGAGAGAGAGAGAGAGAGAGAGAGAGAGAGAGAGAGAGGGGGGGGGGGAGAGAGGGGAGAGAGAGGGAGGGAGAGAGGGAGAGCGAGAGAGAGGGGGGGAGAGAGTGGGGGGAGAGAGAGGGAGAGAGAGGGAGGGAGAGAGGGAGAGAGAGAGAGAGAGAGAGAGAGAGAGAGAGAGAGAGAGAGAGAGAGAGAGAGAGAGAGAGAGAGATATTTATTGCGTCTTAACACATAATACACTTTGCAGGCACACTACTGAAATTAAAATGATAAGGATAATATTCACAACATTAGCAATTAACAAATTGAGTCTTTACTAGATACTACAAGTACCGTAGGCTATCAGAGCAAGTGCTTTGTTTAAAATGCTGG
Source organism: Bombina bombina (assembly GCF_027579735.1). Lineage (NCBI taxonomy): Eukaryota > Metazoa > Chordata > Amphibia > Anura > Bombinatoridae > Bombina > Bombina bombina. Next base: position 58,421,476 of record NC_069506.1, read on the forward strand.
TATACTGTGCATATTTAAATACACTTTTGAATCAGCTATAGCTTTTACTAGAATGTTTTTTTGCTAATACATATACAGTATATTACAAAAATTATTCTATTCAATGCTGAAATGCATTCATGTGGATTCCAATTTTGACTAGAATGCCCCTTTAAGCATGTTGAGACTCTAATATAAAATGATAAATTATGTGTATTAGAAAACTGTATATTACATTTTCAATGTACTACTGAGAGCTAGCAGGCTGCATATATAGATATGCCTCTTGTCATTGGATCATCCAGGGCTGTCTTTATAATGGGTTCTGGTTGGGATCCTGGGATCCAGGCAGCACATTGGGAGAACATGATTGCCTTAAATAATATAAATGTGTCCAAGTCACTTGTGTACAGTCACTATGGGGCATATGTATCAAGCTCCGAAAGGAGCTTGATCCCCCGTGTTTCTGGTGAGCCATCAGACTCGCCAGAAACAGCAGTTATGAAGCAGCGGTCACAAAGACTGCTGCTCCATAACCGGTCCGCCTGCTCTGAGCAGGTGGACAAACATCGCCGGAAATCAACCCAATCGAGTACAATCGGGTTGATTGACACCCCCTGCTTGCGGCCGATTGGCCGCGAGTCTGCAGGGGGCGGCATTGCACCAGCAGCTCTTGTGAGCTGCAATGCTGAATACGGCGAGCGTATTGCTCGCCATATTCAGCGAAATCTGGCGGACCTGATCCGCACTGTCGGATCAGGTCCGCCAGACTTTGATAACTAGAGGCCAAGATATCTATTTATCTCTTTGCCTTTAGGATGCAGTGCAATGGTTGAGTATAGAAAGTAGTGAAAGAGAGTTGGGGTTGTAATTTTATTCCCTGACCCAGGCAGCACATTATCAGTGCAATTCCTTGAGGCGACCCTCGAGAAATGTTTTGCTGCTTCTTCAACAAAGGATGTCAAGGGAACAAAGCAAATTTGATAATAGAAGTAAAGTGGAAAGTTGTTTATAATTGAATGCTTTGTTTGAATAGTGAAAGAAAAACTGTAGGTTTCATGTCCCTTAAAACTAATTTATTAGTCTAATTTAAAGCAATTTGTTTAACAACATTGAAAATGAAATATATTTGAATATTGCATGTTGTATTGTATGTGTGTGTATATATATATATATATATATTTATTTATATATATATATATATATATATATATATAAAAAAACCATAGGAACAATCAATAGTGTCAGCATAATGCTTAAAAAATTCTTCTTTTATTCAAACAACATCAGGATAAATACAGCAACGTTTCGAGTCGCTTGACTAAGCATGACTAAGGGTCCAAGCGACTTGAAACGTTGCTGTATTTTATCCTGATGTTGTTTGAATAAAAGAAGAATTTTTTAAGCATTGTGCTGACGCTATTGTTTGTTCCTGTGGATTTATATATAGGAGGGTGGCAGGCCTCCTTAGCGTGCGTGCACAAGTATTGAAAAGCTGTGAAAATTTACTCCAAGAGAGATATAGTTGTAAAGTGCTGGACTTAACAAGTTCTTGGCTATATATATATATATATATATATATATATATATATATATATATATATATATATATATTATATATATATATATATATATATATATATATTTATATATACATAAACTTAGGAGTGTGTGTGCACTTTCACCATCTGTGTCATCTGCCAGGGTGCTGTAGCGTAGTAGATATATTTGAAATGTAATAAGCACTCACTGGTCTTCTGTCAACTGTGTGAAATTTTCTTTATTTCAAACTTGTGACGTTTCGGGACAAACAGCGTCCCTTCCTCTGACAGAGTGTCCCTTCCTCGTCATATATATATATATATATAATATATATATATATATATATATATATGTAGATATATATGTATATTTTTATTAAACTGAAATGCTAATACAAAGCTGTTCATTGCCAACACTTTGCTCATTATGTACCAAGCAAAGGATCAATGCCAGAAGCTGATTAGCTTGTTCTCCAGCTGTGGGGATGTGTCACAGATATCTGACTATTGAACATGTAAAATGATTGAACAATTACTACTTA